>NC_054475.1:84963447-84997104 GCF_017639515.1 Carcharodon carcharias | reverse complement strand
AGTAATTAACACTCTGCCATTCACCACCGTAACTAACACTCTGCAATTCACATGCAGTAACTAACACTCTGCCATTCACCACCGTAACTAACACTCTGCCATTCACCACCGTAACTAACACTCTGCCATTCACCACCCGTAATTAACACTCTGCCATTCACATCCCGTAATTAACACTCTGCCATTCACATCCCGTAATTAACACTCTGCCATTCACCACCTGTAACTAACACTCTGCCATTCACCACCGTAACTAACACTCTGTCATTCACTACCCGTAAATAACACTCTGCCACTCACCACCGTAACTAACACTCTGCCATTCACATGCAGTAACTAACACTCTGCCATTCACCACCGTAACTAACACTCTGCCATTCACCACCGTAACTAACACTCTGCCATTCACATCCCGTAACTAACACTCTGCCATTCACATCCCGTAACTAACACTCTGCCAGTGACATCCAGTAACTAACACTCTGCCATTCACCACAGTAACTAACACTCTGACATTCACCACAGTAACTAACACTCTGCCATTCACCACCGTAACTAACACTCTGCCATTCACTACCCGTAACTAACACTCTGCCAGTCACATCCAGTAACTAACACTCTGCCATTCACCACCGTAACTAACACTCTGCCATGCACTACCCGTAACTTACACTCTGCCATTAACATCAAGTAACAAAGACTCTGCCATTCACATCCAGTAACTAACACTCTAACATTCACCAGCGTAACAAACACTCTGCCATTCACATCCAGTAACTAACACACTGCCATTCACATCCAGTAAATAACACTCTGCAATTCACCACCGTAACTAACACTCTGCCATTCACATCCAGTAACTAACACTCTGCCATTCACATCCAGTAACTAACACTCTGCCATTCACCACCCGTAACTAACATTCTGCCATTCAACACTGTAAATAACACTCTGCCATTCACCACCACTAACTGACACTCTGACATTCACATCCCGTAACTAACACTCTGCCATTCACATCCAGTAACTGAAACTCTGCCATTCACATCCAGTAAATAACACTCTGCCATTCACATCCAGTAAATAACACTCTGCCATTCACATCCAGTAAATAACACTCTGCCATTCACCACCAGTAACTGACACTCTGCCATTCACCACCAGTAACTGACACTCTGCCATTCACCACCAGTAACTGACATTCTGCCATTCACCACCAGTAACTGACACTCTGCCATTCACCACCAGTAACTGACACTCTGCCATTCACATCCCGTAACTGACACTCTGCCATTCACATCCCGTAACTGACACTCTGCCATTCACATACAGTAACTAACACTCTGCCATTCACATCCAGTAAATAACACTCTGCCATTCACATCCAGTAACTGAAACTCTGCCATTCACATCCAGTAAATAACACTCTGCCATTCACATCCAGTAACTGAAACTCTGCCATTCACATCCAGTAAATAACACTCTGCCATTCACATCCAGTAACTGAAACTCTGCCATTCACATCCAGTAAATAACAATCTGCCATTCACATCCAGTAAATAACACTCTGCCATTCACATCCAGTAAATAACACTCTGCCATTCACCACCGAAACTAACACTCTGCCATTCACATCCAGTAACTAACACTCTGAAATTCACATCCAGTAACTAACACTCTGCCATTCACCACCAGTAGCTAACACTCTGCCATTCACATCCAGTAACTAACACTCTGAAATTCACATCCAATAACTAACACTCTGCCATTCACATCCAGTAACTAACACTCTGCCATACACCACCGTAACTAACACTCTGCCATTCACATCCAGTAACTAACACTCTGAAATTCACATCCAGTAACTAACACTCTGCCATTCACATCCAGTAACTAAAACTCTGCCATTCACATCCAGTAACTAACACTCTGCCATTCACAACCAGTAACTAACACTCTGCCATTCACCACCGTAACTAACACTCTGCCATTCACCACCGTAACTAACACTCTGCCATTCACATCCCGTAACTAACACTCTGCCATTCACCACCCGTAACTAACACTCTGCCATTCACTAACCGTAACTAACACTCTGCCAGTCACATCCAGTAACTAACACTCTGCCAGTCACCACCGTAACTAACACTCTGCCATTCACTAACCGTAACTAACACTCTGCCAGTCACATCCAGTAACTAACACTCTGCCATTCACCACCGTAACTAACACTCTGCCATTCACTACCCGTAACTTACACTCTGCCATTAACATCCAGTAACAAAGACTCTGCCATTCACATCCAGTAACTAACACTCTAACATTGACTTCCATTAACTAACACTCTAACATTCACCAGCGTAACAAACGCTCTGCCATTCACATCCAGTAACTAAGACACTGCCATTCACATCCAGTAAGTAACACTCTGCCATTCACTACCGTAACTGACACTCTGCCATTCCCATCCAGTAACTAACACTCTGCCATTGACCACCGTAACTAACACTCTGCCATTCACCACCGTAACTAAAACTCTGCCATTCACATCCAGTAACTAATACTCTGCCATTCACATCCAGTAACTAACACTCTGCCATTCACCACCGTAACTAACACTCTGCCATTCACCACCGTAACTGACACTCTGCCATTCACCACCCGTAACTGACACTCTGCCATTCACCACCAGTAAGTGACACTCTGACATTCACATCCAGTAACTGACACTCTGCCATTCACATCCAGTAACTGACACTCTGCCATTCACATCCAGTAAATGACACTCTGCCATTCACATCCAGTAACTGACACTCTGCCATTCACATCCAGTAACTAACACTCTGCCATTCACATCCAGTAACTAACACTCTGCCATTGACATCCAGTAATTAACACTCTGCCATTCACATCCAGTAATTAACACTCTGCCATTCACCACCGTAACTAACACTCTGCAATTCACATGCAGTAACTAACACTCTGCCATTCACCACCGTAACTAACACTCTGCCATTCACCACCGTAACTAACACTCTGCCATTCACCACCCGTAATTAACACTCTGCCATTCACATCCCGTAATTAACACTCTGCCATTCACATCCCGTAATTAACACTCTGCCATTCACCACCTGTAACTAACACTCTGCCATTCACCACCGTAACTAACACTCTGTCATTCACTACCCGTAAATAACACTCTGCCACTCACCACCGTAACTAACACTCTGCCATTCACATGCAGTAACTAACACTCTGCCATTCACCACCGTAACTAACACTCTGCCATTCACCACCGTAACTAACACTCTGCCATTCACATCCCGTAACTAACACTCTGCCATTCACATCCCGTAACTAACACTCTGCCAGTGACATCCAGTAACTAACACTCTGCCATTCACCACAGTAACTAACACTCTGACATTCACCACAGTAACTAACACTCTGCCATTCACCACCGTAACTAACACTCTGCCATTCACTACCCGTAACTAACACTCTGCCAGTCACATCCAGTAACTAACACTCTGCCATTCACCACCGTAACTAACACTCTGCCATGCACTACCCGTAACTTACACTCTGCCATTAACATCAAGTAACAAAGACTCTGCCATTCACATCCAGTAACTAACACTCTAACATTCACCAGCGTAACAAACACTCTGCCATTCACATCCAGTAACTAACACACTGCCATTCACATCCAGTAAATAACACTCTGCAATTCACCACCGTAACTAACACTCTGCCATTCACATCCAGTAACTAACACTCTGCCATTCACATCCAGTAACTAACATTCTGCCATTCACATCCAGTAACTAACACTCTGCCATGCACCACCAGAAAATGACACTCTGCCATTCACATCCCGTAACTAACACTCTTCCATTCACCACCAGAAAATAACACCCTGACATTCACATCTAGTAACTAACACTCTGCCATTCACATCCAGCAACTAACTCTCTGCCATTCACCACCGTAACTAACACTCTGCCATTCACATCCAGTAACTAACAAGCTGCCATTCACATCCAGTAACTAACACTCTGCCATGCACATCCAGTAACTAACACTCTGCAATTCACATCCCGTAAATAACACTCTGCCATTCACCACCGTAACTAACACTCTGCCATTCACCACCCGTAACTAATACTCTGCCATTCACATCCAGTAACTAACACTCTTCCATTCACATCCAGTAACTAACACTCTGCCATTCACATCCAGTAACTAACACTCTGCCATTCACCACCGTAACTAACACTCTGCCATTCACATCCAGTAACTAACACTCTTCCATTCACATCCAGTAACTAACACTCTGCCATTCACATCCACTAACTAACACTCTGCCATTCACCACCCGTAACTAACATTCTGCCATTCAACACTGTAAATAACACTCTGCCATTCACCACTACTAACTGACACTCTGACATTCACATCCCGTAACTAACACTCTGCAATTCACATTCAGTAAGTGACACTCTGCCATTCACATTCAGTAAATAACACTCTGCCACTCACCACCGTAACTAACACTCTGCCATTCACATGCAGTAACTAACACTCTGCTATTCACCACCGTAACTAACACTCTGCCATTCACCACCGTAACTAACACTCTGCCATTCACATCCCGTAACTAACACTCTGCCATTCACATCCCGTAACTAACACTCTGCCAGTGACATCCAGTAACTAACACTCTGCCATTCACCACAGTAACTAACACTCTGCCATTCACCACCGTAACTAACACTCTGCCATTCACTACCCGTAACTAACACTCTGCCAGTCACATCCAGTAACTAACACTCTGCCATTCACCACCGTAACTAACACTCTGCCATGCACTACCCGTAACTTACACTCTGCCATTAACATCCAGTAACAAAGACTCTGCCATTCACATCCAGTAACTAACACTCTAACATTCACCAGCGTAACAAACACTCTGCCATTCACATCCAGTAACTAACAATCTGCCATTCACATCCAGTAACTAACACTCTGCCATGCACATCCAGTAACTAACACTCTGCCATGCACATCCAGTAACTAACACTCTGCAATTCACATCCCGTAAATAACACTCTGCAATTCACATCCCGTAAATAACACTCTGCCAATCACCACCGTAACTAACACTCTGCCATTCACCACCCGTAACTAATACTCTGCCATTCACATCCAGTAACTAACACTCTTCCATTCACATCCAGTAACTAACACTCTGCCATTCACATCCAGTAACTAACACTCTGCCATTCACCACCGTAACTAAAACTCTGCCATTCACATCCAGTAACTAACACTCTTACATTCACATCCAGTAACTAACACTCTGCCATTCACATCCAGTAACTAACACTCTGCCATTCACATCCAGTAACTAACATTCTGCCTTTCAACACTGTAAATAACACTCTGCCATTCACCACCACTAACTGACACTCTGACATTCACATCCCGTAACTAACACTCTGCAATTCACATTCAGTAACTGACACTCTGCCATTCACATCCAGTAAATAACACTCTGCCATTCACCACCGTAACTAACACTCTGCCATTCACATCCCGTAACTAACACTCTGCCATTCACATCCCGTAACTAAGACTCTGCCAATGAAATCCAGTAACTAACACTCTGCCATTCACCACAGTAACTAACACTCTGCCATTCACCACCGTAACTAACACTCTGCCATTCACTACCCGTAACTAACACTCTGCCAGTCACATCCAGTAACTAACACTCTGCCATTCACCACCGTAACTAACACTCTGCCATGCACTACCCGTAACTTACACTCTGCCATTAACATCCAGTAACAAAGACTCTGCCATTCACATCCAGTAACTAACACTCTAACATTCATCAGCGTAACAAACACTCTGCCATTCACATCCAGTAACTAACACACTGCCATTCACATCCAGTAAGTAACACTCTGCCATTCACCACCGTAACTGACACTCTGCCACTCACATCCAGTAACTAACACTCTGCCATTCACATCCAGTAACTAACACTCTGCCATTCACATCCAGTAACTAACACTCTGCCATTCACCACCATAACTAACACTCTGCCATTCAACACCGTAACTAACTCTCTGCCATTCACCACCGTAACTAACACTCTGCCATTCACCACTGTAAGTAACACTCTGCCATTCACCACTGTAACTAACACTCTGCCATTCACATCCAGTAACTAACACTCTGCCATTCACCACCGTAACTAACACTCTGCCATTCACATCCAGTAACTAACACTCTTCCATTCACATCCAGTAACTAACACTCTGCCATTCACATCCAGTAACTAACACTCTGCCATTCACCACCGTAACTAACACTCTGCCATTCACATCCAGTAACTAACACTCTGCCATTCACCACCCGTAACTAACATTCTGCCATTCAACACTGTAAATAACACTCTGGCATTCACCACCACTAACTGACACTCTGACATTCACATCCCGTAACTAACACTCTGCAATTCACATTCAGTAACTGACACTCTGCCATTCACATCCAGTAAATAACACTCTGCAATTCACCACCGTAACTAACACTCTGCCATTCACATCCAGTAACTAACACTCTGCCATTCACATCCAGTAACTAACACTCTGCCATTCACATCCAGTAACTAACACTCTGCCATGCACCACCAGAAAATGACACTCTGCCATTCACATCCCGTAACTAACACTCTTCCATTCACCACCAGAAAATAACACCCTGACATTCACATCTAGTAACTAACACTCTGCCATTCACATCCAGCAACTAACTCTCTGCCATTCACCACCGTAACTAACACTCTGCCATTCACATCCAGTAACTAACAAGCTGCCATTCACATCCAGTAACTAACACTCTGCCATTCACATCCAGTAACTAACTCTCTGCCATTCACCACCGTAACTAACACTCTGCCATTCACATCCAGTAACTAACAAGCTGCCATTCACATCCAGTAACTAACACTCTGCCATGCACATCCAGTAACTAACACTCTGCAATTCACATCCCGTAAATAACACTCTGCCATTCACCACCGTAACTAACACTCTGCCATTCACCACCCGTAACTAATACTCTGCCATTCACATCCAGTAACTAACACTCTTCCATTCACATCCAGTAACTAACACTCTGCCATTCACATCCAGTAACTAACACTCTGCCATTCACCACCGTAACTAACACTCTGCCATTCACATCCAGTAACTAACACTCTTCCATTCACATCCAGTAACTAACACTCTGCCATTCACATCCACTAACTAACACTCTGCCATTCACCACCCGTAACTAACATTCTGCCATTCAACACTGTAAATAACACTCTGCCATTCACCACCACTAACTGACACTCTGACATTCACATCCCGTAACTAACACTCTGCAATTCACATTCAGTAAGTGACACTCTGCCATTCACATTCAGTAAATAACACTCTGCCACTCACCACCGTAACTAACACTCTGCCATTCACATGCAGTAACTAACACTCTGCCATTCACCACCGTAACTAACACTCTGCCATTCACCACCGTAACTAACACTCTGCCATTCACATCCCGTAACTAACACTCTGCCATTCACATCCCGTAACTAACACTCTGCCAGTGACATCCAGTAACTAACACTCTGCCATTCACCACAGTAACTAACACTCTGCCATTCACCACAGTAACTAACACTCTGCCATTCACCACCGTAACTAACACTCTGCCATTCACTACCCGTAACTAACACTCTGCCAGTCACATCCAGTAACTAACACTCTGCCATTCACCACCGTAACTAACACTCTGCCATGCACTACCCGTAACTTACACTCTGCCATTAATATCAAGTAACAAAGACTCTGCCATTCACATCCAGTAACTAACACTCTAACATTCACCAGCGTAACAAACACTCTGCCATTCACATCCAGTAACTAACACACTGCCATTCACATCCAGTAAATAACACTCTGCAATTCACCACCGTAACTAACACTCTGCCATTCACATCCAGTAACTAACACTCTGCCATTCACATCCAGTAACTAACATTCTGCCATTCACATCCAGTAACTAACACTCTGCCATGCACCACCAGAAAATGACACTCTGCCATTCACATCCCGTAACTAACACTCTTCCATTCACCACCAGAAAATAACACCCTGACATTCACATCTAGTAACTAACACTCTGCCATTCACATCCAGCAACTAACTCTCTGCCATTCACCACCGTAACTAACACTCTGCCATTCACATCCAGTAACTAACAAGCTGCCATTCACATCCAGTAACTAACACTCTGCCATGCACATCCAGTAACTAACACTCTGCAATTCACATCCCGTAAATAACACTCTGCCATTCACCACCGTAACTAACACTCTGCCATTCACCACCCGTAACTAATACTCTGCCATTCACATCCAGTAACTAACACTCTTCCATTCACATCCAGTAACTAACACTCTGCCATTCACATCCAGTAACTAACACTCTGCCATTCACCACCGTAACTAACACTCTGCCATTCACATCCAGTAACTAACACTCTTCCATTCACATCCAGTAACTAACACTCTGCCATTCACATCCAGTAACTAACACTCTGCCATTCACCACCCGTAACTAACATTCTGCCATTCAACACTGTAAATAACACTCTGCCATTCACCACCACTAACTGACACTCTGACATTCACATCCCGTAACTAACACTCTGCAATTCACATTCAGTAAGTGACACTCTGCCATTCACATTCAGTAAATAACACTCTGCCACTCACCACCGTAACTAACACTCTGCCATTCACATGCAGTAACTAACACTCTGCCATTCACATGCAGTAACTAACACTCTGCTATTCACCACCGTAACTAACACTCTGCCATTCACCACCGTAACTAACACTCTGCCATTCACATCCCGTAACTAACACTCTGCCATTCACATCCCGTAACTAACACTCTGCCAGTGACATCCAGTAACTAACACTCTGCCATTCACCACCGTAACTAACACTCTGCCATTCACTACCCGTAACTAACACTCTGCCAGTCACATCCAGTAACTAACACTCTGCCATTCACCACCGTAACTAACACTCTGCCATGCACTACCCGTAACTTACACTCTGCCATTAACGTCCAGTAACAAAGACTCTGCCATTCACATCCAGTAACTAACACTCTAACATTCACCAGCGTAACAAACACTCTGCCATTCACATCCAGTAACTAACACACTGCCATTCACATCCAGTAAGTAACACTCTGCCATTCACCACCGTAACTGACACTCTGCCACTCACATCCAGTAACTAACACTCTGCCATTCACATCCAGTAACTAATACTCTGCCATTCACCACCGTAACTAACACTCTGCCATTCACCACCGTAACTAACACTCTGCCATTCACCACCGTAACTGACACTCTGCCACTCACTACAGTAACTAACACTCTGCCATTCACATCCAGTAACTAATACTCTGCCATTCACCACCGTAACTAACACTCTGCCATTCACCACCGTAACTAACACTCTGCCATTCACCACCAGTAAGTGACACTCTGACATTCACATCCAGTAACTGACACTCTGCCATTCACATCCAGTAACTGACACTCTGCCATTCACATCCAGTAAATGACACTCTGCCATTCACATCCAGTAACTGACACTCTGCCATTCACATCCAGTAACTAACACTCTGCCATTCACATCCTGTAACTAACACTCTGCCATTGACATCCAGTAATTAACACTCTGCCATTCACATCCAGTAATTAACACTCTGCCATTCACCACCGTAACTAACACTCTGCAATTCACATGCAGTAACTAACACTCTGCCATTCACCACCGTAACTAACACTCTGCCATTCACCACCGTAACTAACACTCTGCCATTCACCACCGTAACTAACACTCTGCCATTCACCACCCGTAATTAACACTCTGCCATTCACATCCCGTAATTAACACTCTGCCATTCACATCCCGTAATTAACACTCTGCCATTCACCACCTGTAACTAACACTCTGCCATTCACCACCGTAACTAACACTCTGTCATTCACTACCCATAACTAACACTCTGCCATTCACTACCCGTAACTAACACTCTGCCATTCACTACCCGTAACTAACACTCTGTCATTCACTACCCGTAACTAACACTCTGCCATTCACTACCCGTAACTAACACTCTGCCATTCACTACCCGTAACTAACACTCTGCCATTCACCACCGTAACTAACACTCTGCCATTCACCACCGTAACTAACACTCTGCCATTCACATCCAGTAACTGACCCTCTGCCATTCACCACCAGTAACTGACACTCTGCCATTCACCACCAGTAACTGACACTCTGCCATTCACCACCAGTAACTGACACTCTGCCATTCACATCCAGTAACTAACACTCTGCCATTCACATCCAGTATCTAAAACTCTGCCATTCACCACTGTAACTGACACTCTGCCATTCACATCCAGTAAATAACACTCTGCCATTCACCACCGTAACTAACACTCTGCCATTCACATCCAGTAACTAACACTCTGCCATTCACATCCAGTAACTAACACTCTGCCATTCACATCCAGTAACTAACACTGTGCCATGCACCACCAGAAAATGACACTCTGCCATTCACATCCCGTAACTAACACTCTTCCATTCACCACCAGAAAATAACACTCTGACATTCACATCTAGTAACTAACACTCTGCCACTCACATCCAGTAACTAACACTCTGCCATTCACATCCAGTAACTAATACTCTGCCATTCACCACCGTAACTAACACTCTGCCATTCACCACCGTAACTAACACTCTGCCATTCACCACCGTAACTGACACTCTGCCACTCACTACAGTAACTAACACTCTGCCATTCACATCCAGTAACTAATACTCTGCCATTCACCACCGTAACTAACACTCTGCCATTCACCACCGTAACTAACACTCTGCCATTCACCACCGTAACTAACACTCTGCCATTCACCACCGTAACTAACACTCTGCCATTCACCACCAGAAAATGACACTCTGCCATTCACATCCCGTAACTAACACTCTTCCATTCACCACCAGAAAATAACACCCTGACATTCACATCTAGTAACTAACACTCTGCCATTCACATCCAGTAACTAACTCTCTGCCATTCACCACCGTAACTAACACTCTGACATTCACATCCAGTAACTAACAATCTGCCATTCACATCCAGTAACTAACACTCTGACATTCACATCCTGTAACTAACAATCTGCCATTCACATCCAATAACTAACACTCTGCCATGCACATCCAGTAACTAACACTCTGCAATTCACATCCCGTAACTAACACTCTGCCATTCACATCCAGTAACTAACACACTGCCATTCACCACTGTAACTAACACTCTGCCATTCACTACCTAACCAACACTCAGCCATTCAACATCCAATAACTAACGATCTGCCATTCACATCCAGGAACTAACACTCTGCCATTCACATCCTGTAACTAATGCTCTGACATTCACCACCCGTAATTAACACTCTGCCATTCACCACCCGTAATTAACACTCGGCCATTTACCACCCATAACTAAGAGCCTGCCATTCACATGCCGTAACTAACACTCTGCCATTCACATCCCGTAACTAACACTCTTCCATTCACCACCAGAAAATAACACCCTGACATTCACATCTAGTAACTAACACTCTGCCATTCACATCCAGTAACTAACTCTCTGCCATTCACCACCGTAACTAACACTCTGACATTCACATCCAGTAACTAACAATCTGCCATTCACATCCAGTAACTAACACTCTGACATTCACATCCTGTAACTAACAATCTGCCATTCACATCCAGTAACTAACACCCTGCCATTCACCACCGTAACTAACACTCTGCCATTCACTACCCATAACTAACACTCTGCCAATCACTACCCGTAACTAACACTCTGCCATACACTACCCGGAACTAACACTCTGCCATTCACCACCACTAACTGACACTCTGACATTCACATCCCGTAACTAACACTCTGCAATTCACATTCAGTAACTGACACTCTGCCATTCACATCCAGTAAATAACACTCTGCCATTCACCACCGTAACTAACACTCTGCCATTCACATCCAGTAACTAACACTCTGCCATTCACATCCAGTAACTAACACTCTGCCATTCACATCCAGTAACTAACACTGTGCCATGCACCACCAGAAAATGACACTCTGCCATTCACATCCCGTAACTAACACTCTTCCATTCACCACCAGAAAATAACACCCTGACATTCACATCTAGTAACTAACACTCTGCCATTCACATCCAGTAACTAACTCTCTGCCATTCACCACCGTAACTAACACTCTGCCATTCACATCCAGTAACTAACAATCTGCCATTCACATCCAGTAACTAACACTCTGCCATGCACATCCAGTAACTAACACTCTGCCATGCACATCCCGTAAATAACACTCTGCAATTCACATCCCGTAAATAACACTCTGCCATTCACCACCGTAACTAACACTCTGCCATTCACCACCCGTAACTAATACTCTGCCATTCACATCCAGTAACTAACACTCTTCCATTCACATCCAGTAACTAACACTCTTCCATTCACATCCAGTAACTAACACTCTGCCATTCACATCCAGTAACTAACACTCTGCCATTCACCACCGTAACTAACACTCTGCCATTCACATCCCGTAACTAACACTCTGCCATTCACATCCCGTAACTAACACTCTGCCAATGAAATCCAGTAACTAACACTCTGCCATTCACCACAGTAACTAACACTCTGCCATTCACCACCGTAACTAACACTCTGCCATTCACTACCCGTAACTAACACTCTGCCAGTCACATCCAGTAACTAACACTCTGCCATTCACCACCGTAACTAACACTCTGCCATGCACTACCCGTAACTTACACTCTGCCATTAACATCCAGTAACAAAGACTCTGCCATTCACATCCAGTAACTAACACTCTAACATTCACCAGCGTAACAAACACTCTGCCATTCACATCCAGTAACTAACACTCTGCCATTCACATCCAGTAAGTAACACTCTGCCATTCACCACCGTAACTGACACTCTGCCACTCACATCCAGTAACTAACACTCTGCCATTCACATCCAGTAACTAACACTCTGCCATTCACATCCAGTAACTAACACTCTGCCATTCACCACCATAACTAACACTCTGCCATTCAACACCGTAACTAACTCTCTGCCATTCACCACCGTAACTAACACTCTGCCATTCACCACTGTAAGTAACACTCTGCCATTCACCACTGTAACTAACACTCTGCCATTCACATCCAGTAACTAACACTCTGCCATTCACCACCGTAACTAACACTCTGCCATTCACATCCAGTAACTAACACTCTTCCATTCACATCCAGTAACTAACACTCTGCCATTCACATCCAGTAACTAACACTCTGCCATTCACCACCGTAACTAACACTCTGCCATTCACATCCAGTAACTAACACTCTGCCATTCACCACCCGTAACTAACATTCTGCCATTCAACACTGTAAATAACACTCTGCCATTCACCACCACTAACTGACACTCTGACATTCACATCCCGTAACTAACACTCTGCAATTCACATTCAGTAACTGACACTCTGCCATTCACATCCAGTAAATAACACTCTGCAATTCACCACCGTAACTAACACTCTGCCATTCACATCCAGTAACTAACACTCTGCCATTCACATCCAGTAACTAACACTCTGCCATTCACATCCAGTAACTAACACTCTGCCATGCACCACCAGAAAATGACACTCTGCCATTCACATCCCGTAACTAACACTCTTCCATTCACCACCAGAAAATAACACCCTGACATTCACATCTAGTAACTAACACTCTGCCATTCACATCCAGTAACTAACTCTCTGCCATTCACCACCGTAACTAACACTCTGCCATTCACATCCAGTAACTAACAAGCTGCCATTCACATCCAGTAACTAACACTCTGCCATGCACATCCAGTAACTAACACTCTGCAATTCACATCCCGTAAATAACACTCTGCCATTCACCACCGTAACTAACACTCTGCCATTCACCACCCGTAACTAATACTCTGCCATTCACATCCAGTAACTAACACTCTTCCATTCACATCCAGTAACTAACACTCTGCCATTCACATCCAGTAACTAACACTCTGCCATTCACCACCGTAACTAACACTCTGCCATTCACATCCAGTAACTAACACTCTTCCATTCACATCCAGTAACTAACACTCTGCCATTCACATCCAGTAACTAACACTCTGCCATTCACCACCCGTAACTAACATTCTGCCATTCAACACTGTAAATAACACTCTGCCATTCACCACCACTAACTGACACTCTGACATTCACATCCCGTAACTAACACTCTGCAATTCACATTCAGTAAGTGACACTCTGCCATTCACATTCAGTAAATAACACTCTGCCACTCACCACCGTAACTAACACTCTGCCATTCACATGCAGTAACTAACACTCTGCCATTCACCACCGTAACTAACACTCTGCCATTCACCACCGTAACTAACACTCTGCCATTCACATCCCGTAACTAACACTCTGCCATTCACATCCCGTAACTAACACTCTGCCAGTGACATCCAGTAACTAACACTCTGCCATTCACCACAGTAACTAACACTCTGCCATTCACCACAGTAACTAACACTCTGCCATTCACCACCGTAACTAACACTCTGCCATTCACTACCCGTAACTAACACTCTGCCAGTCACATCCAGTAACTAACACTCTGCCATTCACCACCGTAACTAACACTCTGCCATGCACTACCCGTAACTTACACTCTGCCATTAACATCAAGTAACAAAGACTCTGCCATTCACATCCAGTAACTAACACTCTAACATTCACCAGCGTAACAAACACTCTGCCATTCACATCCAGTAACTAACACACTGCCATTCACATCCAGTAAATAACACTCTGCAATTCACCACCGTAACTAACACTCTGCCATTCACATCCAGTAACTAACACTCTGCCATTCACATCCAGTAACTAACATTCTGCCATTCACATCCAGTAACTAACACTCTGCCATGCACCACCAGAAAATGACACTCTGCCATTCACATCCCGTAACTAACACTCTTCCATTCACCACCAGAAAATAACACCCTGACATTCACATCTAGTAACTAACACTCTGCCATTCACATCCAGCAACTAACTCTCTGCCATTCACCACCGTAACTAACACTCTGCCATTCACATCCAGTAACTAACAAGCTGCCATTCACATCCAGTAACTAACACTCTGCCATGCACATCCAGTAACTAACACTCTGCAATTCACATCCCGTAAATAACACTCTGCCATTCACCACCGTAACTAACACTCTGCCATTCACCACCCGTAACTAATACTCTGCCATTCACATCCAGTAACTAACACTCTTCCATTCACATCCAGTAACTAACACTCTGCCATTCACATCCAGTAACTAACACTCTGCCATTCACCACCGTAACTAACACTCTGCCATTCACATCCAGTAACTAACACTCTTCCATTCACATCCAGTAACTAACACTCTGCCATTCACATCCAGTAACTAACACTCTGCCATTCACCACCCGTAACTAACATTCTGCCATTCAACACTGTAAATAACACTCTGCCATTCACCACCACTAACTGACACTCTGACATTCACATCCCGTAACTAACACTCTGCAATTCACATTCAGTAAGTGACACTCTGCCATTCACATTCAGTAAATAACACTCTGCCACTCACCACCGTAACTAACACTCTGCCATTCACATGCAGTAACTAACACTCTGCTATTCACCACCGTAACTAACACTCTGCCATTCACCACCGTAACTAACACTCTGCCATTCACATCCCGTAACTAACACTCTGCCATTCACATCCCGTAACTAACACTCTGCCAGTGACATCCAGTAACTAACACTCTGCCATTCACCACAGTAACTAACACTCTGCCATTCACCACCGTAACTAACACTCTGCCATTCACTACCCGTAACTAACACTCTGCCAGTCACATCCAGTAACTAACACTCTGCCATTCACCACCGTAACTAACACTCTGCCATGCACTACCCGTAACTTACACTCTGCCATTAACATCCAGTAACAAAGACTCTGCCATTCACATCCAGTAACTAACACTCTAACATTCACCAGCGTAACAAACACTCTGCCATTCACATCCAGTAACTAACACACTGCCATTCACATCCAGTAAGTAACACTCTGCCATTCACCACCGTAACTGACACTCTGCCACTCACATCCAGTAACTAACACTCTGCCATTCACATCCAGTAACTAATACTCTGCCATTCACCACCGTAACTAACACTCTGCCATTCACCACCGTAACTAACACTCTGCCATTCACCACCGTAACTGACACTCTGCCACTCACTACAGTAACTAACACTCTGCCATTCACATCCAGTAACTAATACTCTGCCATTCACCACCGTAACTAACACTCTGCCATTCACCACCGTAACTAACACTCTGCCATTCACCACCGTAACTAACACTCTGCCATTCACCACCGTAACTAACACTCTGCCATTCACCACCAGAAAATGACACTCTGCCATTCACATCCCGTAACTAACACTCTTCCATTCACCACCAGAAAATAACACCCTGACATTCACATCTAGTAACTAACACTCTGCCATTCACATCCAGTAACTAACTCTCTGCCATTCACCACCGTAACTAACACTCTGACATTCACATCCAGTAACTAACAATCTGCCATTCACATCCAGTAACTAACACTCTGACATTCACATCCTGTAACTAACAATCTGCCATTCACATCCAATAACTAACACTCTGCCATGCACATCCAGTAACTAACACTCTGCAATTCACATCCCGTAACTAACACTCTGCCATTCACATCCAGTAACTAACACACTGCCATTCACCACTGTAACTAACACTCTGCCATTCACTACCTAACCAACACTCAGCCATTCAACATCCAATAACTAACGATCTGCCATTCACATCCAGGAACTAACACTCTGCCATTCACATCCTGTAACTAATGCTCTGACATTCACCACCCGTAATTAACACTCTGCCATTCACCACCCGTAATTAACACTTGGCCATTTACCACCCATAACTAAGAGCCTGCCATTCACATGCCGTAACTAACACTCTGCCATTCACATCCCGTAACTAACACTCTTCCATTCACCACCAGAAAATAACACCCTGACATTCACATCTAGTAACTAACACTCTGCCATTCACATCCAGTAACTAACTCTCTGCCATTCACCACCGTAACTAACACTCTGACATTCACATCCAGTAACTAACAATCTGCCATTCACATCCAGTAACTAACAATCTGACATTCACATCCTGTAACTAACAATCTGCCATTCACATCCAGTAACTAACACCCTGCCATTCACCACCGTAACTAACACTCTGCCATTCACTACCCATAACTAACACTCTGCCAATCACTACCCGTAACTAACACTCTGCCATACACTACCCGGAACTAACACTCTGCCATTCACCACCCGTAACTAACACTCTGCCATTCACATCCAGTAACTAATACTCTGCCATTCACATCCAGTAACTAACACTCTGCCATTCACCACCGTAACTAACACTCTGCCATTCACCACCGTAACTAACACTCTGCCATTCACCACCCGTAACAGACACTCTGCCATTCACCACCAGTAAGTGACACTCTGACATTCACATCCAGTAACTAACACTCTGCCATTCACATCCAGTAACTAACACTCTGCCATTCACATCCAGTAACTAACACTCTGCCATTCACATCCAGTATCTAAAACTCTGCCATTCACCACTGTAACTGACACTCTGCCATTCACATCCAGTAACTAACACTCTGCCATTCACCACCAGAAAATGACACTCTGCCATTCACATCCAGTAACTAACACTCTGCCATTCACATCCAGCAACTAACTCTCTGCCATTCACCACCATAACTAACACTCTGCCATTCACATCCATTAACTAACACTCTGCCATTCACATCCAGTAACTAACACTCTGCCATTCACATCCAGTAACTAACACTCTGCCATTCACATCCAGTAACTAACACTCTGCCATTCACCACCGTAACTAACACTCTGCCATTCACATCCAGTAACTAACACTCTGCCATTCACCACCCGTAACTAACATTCTGCCATTCAACACTGTAAATAACACTCTGCCATTCACCACCACTAACTGACACTCTGACATTCACATCCCGTAACTAACACTCTGCAATTCACATTCAGTAACTGACACTCTGCCATTCACATCCAGTAAATAACACTCTGCCATTCACCACCGTAACTAACATTCTGCCATTCACATCCAGTAACTAACACTCTGCCATTCACATCCAGTAACTAACACTCTGCCATTCACATCCAGTAACTAACACTCTGCCATTCACATCCAGTAACTAACACTCTGCCATGCACCACCAGAAAATGACACTCTGCCATTCACATCCCGTAACTAACACTCTTCCATTCACCACCAGAAAATAACACCCTGACATTCACATCTAGTAACTAACACTCTGCCATTCACATCCAGTAACTAACTCTCTGCCATTCACCACCGTAACTAACACTCTGACATTCACATCCAGTAACTAACAATCTGCCATTCACATCCAGTAACTAACAATCTGCCATGCAAATCCAGTAACTAACACTCTGCAATTCACATCCCGTAACTAACACTCTGCAATTCACATCCCGTAACAAACACTCTGCCATTCACATCCCGTAACTAACACTCTGCCATTCACCACTGTAACTAACACTCTGCAATTCACTACCTAACCAACACTCAGCCATTCAACATCCAATAACTAACGATCTGCCATTCACATCCAGGAACTAACAATCTGCCATTCACATCCTGTAACTAATGCTCTGACATTCACCACCCGTAATTAACACTCTGCCATTCACCACCCGTAATTAACACTCGGCCATTTACCACCCATAACTAACAGCCTGCCATTCACATCCAGTAACTAACACTCTGCCATTCACATCCAGTAACTAACACTCTGCCATTCACATCCAGTAACTTACACTCTGCCATTCACCACCGTAACTAACACTCTGCCATTCACTACCCATAACTAACACTCTGCCAATCACTACCCGTAACTAACACTCTGCCATACACTACCCGTAACTAACACTCTGCCATTCACCACCCGTAACTAACACTCTGCCATTCACATCCAGTAACTAATACTCTGCCATTCACTTCCAGTAACTAACACTCTGCCATTCACCACCAGAAAATGACACTCTGCCATTCACATCCAGTAACTAACACTCTGCCATTCACATCCAGTAACTAACACTCTGCCATGCACCACCAGAAAATGACACTCTGCCATTCACATCCCGTAACTAACACTCTTCCATTCACCACCAGAAAATAACACCCTGACATTCACATCTAGTAACTAACACTCTGCCATTCACATCCAGTAACTAACTCTCTGCCATTCACCACCGTAACTAACACTCTGCCATTCACATCCAGTAACTAACAATCTGCCATTCACATCCAGTAACTAACACTCTGCCATGCACATCCAGTAACTAACACTCTGCAATTCACATCCCGTAACTAACACTCTGCAATTCACATCCCGTAACTAACACTCTGCCATTCACATCCAGTAACTAACACTCTGCCATTCACCACTGTAACTAACACTCTGCCATTCACTACCTAACCAACACTCAGCCATTCAACATCCAATAACTAACGATCTGCCATTCACATCCAGGAACTAACACTCTGCCATTCACATCCTGTAACTAATGCTCTGACATTCACCACCCGTAATTAACACTCTGCCATTCACCACCCGTAATTAACACTCTGCCATTCACCACCCGTAATTAACACTCGGCCATTTACTACCCATAACTAACAGCCTGCCATTCACATCCAGTAACTAACACTCTGCCATTCACATCCCGTAACTAACACTCTGCCATTCACATCCAGTAACTAACACTCTGCCATTCACCACCCGTAACTAACATTCTGCCATTCAACACTGTAAATAACACTCTGCCATTCACCACCACTAACTGACACTCTGACATTCACATCCCGTAACTAACACTCTGCAATTCACATTCAGTAACTGACACTCTGCCATTCACATCCAGTAAATAACACTCTGCCATTCACCACCGTAACTAACATTCTGCCATTCACATCCAGTAACTAACACTCTGCCATTCACATCCAGTAACTAACACACTGCCATTCACATCCAGTAAGTAACACTCTGCCATTCACCACCGTAACTGACACTCTGCCACTCACATCCAGTAACTAACACTCTGCCATTCACATCCAGTAACTAATACTCTGCCATTCACCACCGTAACTAACACTCTGCCATTCACCACCGTAACTAACACTCTGCCATTCACCACCGTAACTGACACTCTGCCACTCACTACAGTAACTAACACTCTGCCATTCACATCCAGTAACTAATACTCTGCCATTCACCACCGTAACTAACACTCTGCCATTCACCACCGTAACTAACACTCTGCCATTCACCACCGTAACTAACACTCTGCCATTCACCACCGTAACTAACACTCTGCCATTCACCACCAGAAAATGACACTCTGCCATTCACATCCCGTAACTAACACTCTTCCATTCACCACCAGAAAATAACACCCTGACATTCACATCTAGTAACTAACACTCTGCCATTCACATCCAGTAACTAACTCTCTGCCATTCACCACCGTAACTAACACTCTGACATTCACATCCAGTAACTAACAATCTGCCATTCACATCCAGTAACTAACACTCTGACATTCACATCCTGTAACTAACAATCTGCCATTCACATCCAATAACTAACACTCTGCCATGCACATCCAGTAACTAACACTCTGCAATTCACATCCCGTAACTAACACTCTGCCATTCACATCCAGTAACTAACACACTGCCATTCACCACTGTAACTAACACTCTGCCATTCACTACCTAACCAACACTCAGCCATTCAACATCCAATAACTAACGATCTGCCATTCACATCCAGGAACTAACACTCTGCCATTCACATCCTGTAACTAATGCTCTGACATTCACCACCCGTAATTAACACTCTGCCATTCACCACCCGTAATTAACACTTGGCCATTTACCACCCATAACTAAGAGCCTGCCATTCACATGCCGTAACTAACACTCTGCCATTCACATCCCGTAACTAACACTCTTCCATTCACCACCAGAAAATAACACCCTGACATTCACATCTAGTAACTAACACTCTGCCATTCACATCCAGTAACTAACTCTCTGCCATTCACCACCGTAACTAACACTCTGACATTCACATCCAGTAACTAACAATCTGCCATTCACATCCAGTAACTAACAATCTGACATTCACATCCTGTAACTAACAATCTGCCATTCACATCCAGTAACTAACACCCTGCCATTCACCACCGTAACTAACACTCTGCCATTCACTACCCATAACTAACACTCTGCCAATCACTACCCGTAACTAACACTCTGCCATACACTACCCGGAACTAACACTCTGCCATTCACCACCCGTAACTAACACTCTGCCATTCACATCCAGTAACTAATACTCTGCCATTCACATCCAGTAACTAACACTCTGCCATTCACCACCGTAACTAACACTCTGCCATTCACCACCGTAACTAACACTCTGCCATTCACCACCCGTAACAGACACTCTGCCATTCACCACCAGTAAGTGACACTCTGACATTCACATCCAGTAACTAACACTCTGCCATTCACATCCAGTAACTAACACTCTGCCATTCACATCCAGTAACTAACACTCTGCCATTCACATCCAGTATCTAAAACTCTGCCATTCACCACTGTAACTGACACTCTGCCATTCACATCCAGTAACTAACACTCTGCCATTCACCACCAGAAAATGACACTCTGCCATTCACATCCAGTAACTAACACTCTGCCATTCACATCCAGCAACTAACTCTCTGCCATTCACCACCATAACTAACACTCTGCCATTCACATCCATTAACTAACACTCTGCCATTCACATCCAGTAACTAACACTCTGCCATTCACATCCAGTAACTAACACTCTGCCATTCACATCCAGTAACTAACACTCTGCCATTCACCACCGTAACTAACACTCTGCCATTCACATCCAGTAACTAACACTCTGCCATTCACCACCCGTAACTAACATTCTGCCATTCAACACTGTAAATAACACTCTGCCATTCACCACCACTAACTGACACTCTGACATTCACATCCCGTAACTAACACTCTGCAATTCACATTCAGTAACTGACACTCTGCCATTCACATCCAGTAAATAACACTCTGCCATTCACCACCGTAACTAACATTCTGCCATTCACATCCAGTAACTAACACTCTGCCATTCACATCCAGTAACTAACACTCTGCCATTCACATCCAGTAACTAACACTCTGCCATTCACATCCAGTAACTAACACTCTGCCATGCACCACCAGAAAATGACACTCTGCCATTCACATCCCGTAACTAACACTCTTCCATTCACCACCAGAAAATAACACCCTGACATTCACATCTAGTAACTAACACTCTGCCATTCACATCCAGTAACTAACTCTCTGCCATTCACCACCGTAACTAACACTCTGACATTCACATCCAGTAACTAACAATCTGCCATTCACATCCAGTAACTAACAATCTGCCATGCAAATCCAGTAACTAACACTCTGCAATTCACATCCCGTAACTAACACTCTGCAATTCACATCCCGTAACAAACACTCTGCCATTCACATCCCGTAACTAACACTCTGCCATTCACCACTGTAACTAACACTCTGCAATTCACTACCTAACCAACACTCAGCCATTCAACATCCAATAACTAACGATCTGCCATTCACATCCAGGAACTAACAATCTGCCATTCACATCCTGTAACTAATGCTCTGACATTCACCACCCGTAATTAACACTCTGCCATTCACCACCCGTAATTAACACTCGGCCATTTACCACCCATAACTAACAGCCTGCCATTCACATCCAGTAACTAACACTCTGCCATTCACATCCAGTAACTAACACTCTGCCATTCACATCCAGTAACTTACACTCTGCCATTCACCACCGTAACTAACACTCTGCCATTCACTACCCATAACTAACACTCTGCCAATCACTACCCGTAACTAACACTCTGCCATACACTACCCGTAACTAACACTCTGCCATTCACCACCCGTAACTAACACTCTGCCATTCACATCCAGTAACTAATACTCTGCCATTCACTTCCAGTAACTAACACTCTGCCATTCACCACCAGAAAATGACACTCTGCCATTCACATCCAGTAACTAACACTCTGCCATTCACATCCAGTAACTAACACTCTGCCATGCACCACCAGAAAATGACACTCTGCCATTCACATCCCGTAACTAACACTCTTCCATTCACCACCAGAAAATAACACCCTGACATTCACATCTAGTAACTAACACTCTGCCATTCACATCCAGTAACTAACTCTCTGCCATTCACCACCGTAACTAACACTCTGCCATTCACATCCAGTAACTAACAATCTGCCATTCACATCCAGTAACTAACACTCTGCCATGCACATCCAGTAACTAACACTCTGCAATTCACATCCCGTAACTAACACTCTGCAATTCACATCCCGTAACTAACACTCTGCCATTCACATCCAGTAACTAACACTCTGCCATGCACAACTGTAACTAACACTCTGCCATTCACTACCTAACCAACACTCAGCCATTCAACATCCAATAACTAACGATCTGCCATTCACATCCAGGAACTAACACTCTGCCATTCACATCCTGTAACTAATGCTCTGACATTCACCACCCGTAATTAACACTCTGCCATTCACCACCCGTAATTAACACTCTGCCATTCACCACCCGTAATTAACACTCGGCCATTTACCACCCATAACTAACAGCCTGCCATTCACATCCAGTAACTAACACTCTGCCATTCACATCCCGTAACTAACACTCTGCCATTCACATCCAGTAACTAACACTCTGCCATTCACCACCGTAACTAACACTCTGCCATTCACATCCAGTAACTAACACTCTGCCATTCACCACCCGTAACTAACATTCTGCCATTCAACACTGTAAATAACACTCTGCCATTCACCACCACTAACTGACACTCTGACATTCACATCCCGTAACTAACACTCTGCAATTCACATTCAGTAACTGACACTCTGCCATTCACATCCAGTAAATAACACTCTGCCATTCACCACCGTAACTAACATTCTGCCATTCACATCCAGTAACTAACACTCTGCCATTCACATCCAGTAACTAACACTCTGCCATTCACATCCAGTAACTAACACTCTGCCATTCACATCCAGTAACTAACACTCTGCCATGCACCACCAGAAAATGACACTCTGCCATTCACATCCCGTAACTAACACTCTTCCATTCACCACCAGAAAATAACACCCTGACATTCACATCTAGTAACTAACACTCTGCCATTCACATCCAGTAACTAACTCTCTGCCATTCACCACCGTAACTAACACTCTGACATTCACATCCAGTAACTAACAATCTGCCATTCACATCCAGTAACTAACAATCTGCCATGCAAATCCAGTAACTAACACTCTGCAATTCACATCCCGTAACTAACACTCTGCAATTCACATCCCGTAACAAACACTCTGCCATTCACATCCCGTAACTAACACTCTGCCATTCACCACTGTAACTAACACTCTGCAATTCACTACCTAACCAACACTCAGCCATTCAACATCCAATAACTAACGATCTGCCATTCACATCCAGGAACTAACAATCTGCCATTCACATCCTGTAACTAATGCTCTGACATTCACCACCCGTAATTAACACTCTGCCATTCACCACCCGTAATTAACACTCGGCCATTTACCACCCATAACTAACAGCCTGCCATTCACATCCAGTAACTAACACTCTGCCATTCACATCCAGTAACTAACACTCTGCCATTCACATCCAGTAACTTACACTCTGCCATTCACCACCGTAACTAACACTCTGCCATTCACTACCCATAACTAACACTCTGCCAATCACTACCCGTAACTAACACTCTGCCATACACTACCCGTAACTAACACTCTGCCATTCACCACCCGTAACTAACACTCTGCCATTCACATCCAGTAACTAATACTCTGCCATTCACTTCCAGTAACTAACACTCTGCCATTCACCACCAGAAAATGACACTCTGCCATTCACATCCAGTAACTAACACTCTGCCATTCACATCCAGTAACTAACACTCTGCCATGCACCACCAGAAAATGACACTCTGCCATTCACATCCCGTAACTAACACTCTTCCATTCACCACCAGAAAATAACACCCTGACATTCACATCTAGTAACTAACACTCTGCCATTCACATCCAGTAACTAACTCTCTGCCATTCACCACCGTAACTAACACTCTGCCATTCACATCCAGTAACTAACAATCTGCCATTCACATCCAGTAACTAACACTCTGCCATGCACATCCAGTAACTAACACTCTGCAATTCACATCCCGTAACTAACACTCTGCAATTCACATCCCGTAACTAACACTCTGCCATTCACATCCAGTAACTAACACTCTGCCATTCACCACTGTAACTAACACTCTGCCATTCACTACCTAACCAACACTCAGCCATTCAACATCCAATAACTAACGATCTGCCATTCACATCCAGGAACTAACACTCTGCCATTCACATCCTGTAACTAATGCTCTGACATTCACCACCCGTAATTAACACTCTGCCATTCACCACCCGTAATTAACACTCTGCCATTCACCACCCGTAATTAACACTCGGCCATTTACCACCCATAACTAACAGCCTGCCATTCACATCCAGTAACTAACACTCTGCCATTCACATCCCGTAACTAACACTCTGCCATTCACATCCAGTAACTAACACTCTGCCATTCACCAGCGTAACTAACACTCTGCCATTCACTACCCATAACTAACACTCTGCCAATCACTACCCGTAACTAACACTCTGCCAATCACTACCCGTAACTAACACTCTGCCATTCACATCCAGTAACTAACACTCTGCCATTCACCACCCGTAACTAACACTCTGCCATTCACATCCAGTAACTAACACTCTGCCATTCACATCGAGTAACTAACACTCTGCCATTCACCACCGTCACTAACACTCTGCCATTCACCACCGTCACTAACACTCTGCCATTCACCACCGTAACTAACACTCTGCCATTCAGATCCCGTAACTAACTCTCTGCCATTCACCACCAGTAAGTGACACTCTGACATTCACATCCAGTAACTAACACTCTGCCATTCACATCCAGTAACTAACACTCTGCCATTCACATCCAGTAACTAACACTCTGCCATTCACATCCAGTAACTAACACTCTGCCATTCACATCCAGTATCTAAAACTCTGCCATTCACCACTGTAACTGACACTCTGCCATTCACATCCAGCAACTAACACTCTGCCATTCACCACCAGAAAATGACACTCTGCCATTCACATCCAGTAACTAACACTCTGCCATTCACATCCAGCAACTAACTCTCTGCCATTCACCACCGTAACTAACACTCTGCCATTCACATCCAGTAAATAACACTCTGCCATTCACCACCGTAACTAACACTCTGCCATTCACCACCCGTAACTAATACTCTGCATTCACATCCAGTAACTAACACTCTTCCATTCACATCCAGTAACTAACACTCTGCCATTCACATCCAGTAAATAACACTCTGCCATTCACCACCGTAACTAACACTCTGCCATTCACATCCAGTAACTAACACTCTGCCATTCACCACCCGTAACTAACATTCTGCCATTCAACACTGTAAATAACACTCTGCCATTCACCACCACTAACTGACAGTCTGACATTCACATCCCGTAACTAACACTCTGCAATTCACGTTCAGTAACTGACACTCTGCCATTCACATCCAGTAAATAACACTCTGCCATTCACATCCAGTAACTTACACTCTGCCATTCACCACCGTAACTAACACTCTGCCATTCACTACCCATAACTAACACTCTGCCAATCACTACCCGTAACTAACACTCTGCCATACACTACCCGTAACTAACACTCTGCCATTCACCACCCGTAACTAACACTCTGCCATTCACATCCAGTAACTAATACTCTGCCATTCACTTCCAGTAACTAACACTCTGCCATTCACCACCAGAAAATGACACTCTGCCATTCACATCCAGTAACTAACACTCTGCCATTCACATCCAGTAACTAACACTCTGCCATGCACCACCAGAAAATGACACTCTGCCATTCACATCCCGTAACTAACACTCTTCCATTCACCACCAGAAAATAACACCCTGACATTCACATCTAGTAACTAACACTCTGCCATTCACATCCAGTAACTAACTCTCTGCCATTCACCACCGTAACTAACACTCTGCCATTCACATCCAGTAACTAACAATCTGCCATTCACATCCAGTAACTAACACTCTGCCATGCACATCCAGTAACTAACACTCTGCAATTCACATCCCGTAACTAACACTCTGCAATTCACATCCCGTAACTAACACTCTGCCATTCACATCCAGTAACTAACACTCTGCCATTCACCACTGTAACTAACACTCTGCCATTCACTACCTAACCAACACTCAGCCATTCAACATCCAATAACTAACGATCTGCCATTCACATCCAGGAACTAACACTCTGCCATTCACATCCTGTAACTAATGCTCTGACATTCACCACCCGTAATTAACACTCTGCCATTCACCACCCGTAATTAACACTCTGCCATTCACCACCCGTAATTAACACTCGGCCATTTACCACCCATAACTAACAGCCTGCCATTCACATCCAGTAACTAACACTCTGCCATTCACATCCCGTAACTAACACTCTGCCATTCACATCCAGTAACTAACACTCTGCCATTCACCAGCGTAACTAACACTCTGCCATTCACTACCCATAACTAACACTCTGCCAATCACTACCCGTAACTAACACTCTGCCAATCACTACCCGTAACTAACACTCTGCCATACACTACCCGTAACTAACACCCTGCCATTCACCACCCGTAACTAACACTCTGCCATTCACATCCAGTAACTAATACTCTGCCATTCACATCCAGTAACTAACACTCTGCCATTCACCACCGTAACTAACACTCTGCCATTCACCACCGTAACTAACACTCTGCCATTCACCACCGTAACTAACACTCTGCCATTCACCACCCGTAACTGACACTCTGCCATTCACCACCAGTAAGTGACACTCTGACATTCACATCCAGTAACTAACACTCTGCCATTCACATCCAGTAACTAACACTCTGCCATTCACATCCAGTAACTAACACTCTGCCATTCACATCCAGTAACTAACACTCTGCCATTCACATCCAGTATCTAAAACTCTGCCATTCACCACTGTAACTGACACTCTGCCATTCACATCCAGCAACTAACACTCTGCCATTCACCACCAGAAAATGACACTCTGCCATTCACATCCAGTAACTAACACTCTGCCATTCACATCCAGCAACTAACTCTCTGCCATTCACCACCGTAACTAACACTCTGCCATTCACATCCAGTAAATAACACTCTGCCATTCACCACCGTAACTAACACTCTGCCATTCACCACCCGTAACTAATACTCTGCATTCACATCCAGTAACTAACACTCTTCCATTCACATCCAGTAACTAACACTCTGCCATTCACATCCAGTAAATAACACTCTGCCATTCACCACCGTAACTAACACTCTGCCATTCACATCCAGTAACTAACACTCTGCCATTCACCACCCGTAACTAACATTCTGCCATTCAACACTGTAAATAACACTCTGCCATTCACCACCACTAACTGACAGTCTGACATTCACATCCCGTAACTAACACTCTGCAATTCACGTTCAGTAACTGACACTCTGCCATTCACATCCAGTAAATAACACTGCCATTCACCACCGTAACTAACACTCTGCCATTCACATCCAGTAACTAACACTCTGCCATTCACATCCAGTATCTAAAACTCTGCCATTCACCACTGTAACTGACACTCTGCCATTCACATCCAGTAACTAACACTCTGCCATTCACCACCAGAAAATGACACTCTGCCATTCACATCCCGTAACTAACACTCTGCCATTCACCACAAGAAAATAACACCCTGACATTCACATCCAGTAACTAACACTCTGCCATTCACATCCAGCAACTAACTCTCTGCCATTCACCACCGTAACTAACACTCTGCCATTCACATCCAGTAAATAACACTCTGCCATTCACCACCGTAACTAACACTCTGCCATTCACCACCCGTAACTAATAATCTGCCATTCACATCCAGTAACTAACACTCTTCCATTCACATCCAGTAACTAACACTCTTCCATTCACATCCAGTAACTAACACTCTGCCATTCACATCCAGTAACTAACACTCTGCCATTCACATCCAGTAACTAACACTCTGCCATTCACCACCGTAACTAACACTCTGCCATTCACATCCAGTAACTAACACTCTGCCATTCACCACCAGTAACTAACATTCTGCCATTCAACACTGTAAATAACACTCTGCCGTTCACCACCACTAACTGACACTCTGACATTCACATCCCGTAACTAACACTCTGCAATTCACATTCAGTAACTGACACTCTGCCATTCACATCCAGTAAATAACACTCTGCCATTCACCACCGTAACTAACACTCTGCCATTCACATGCAGTAACTAACACTCTGCCATTCACCACCGTAACTAACACTCTGCCATTCACCACCGTAACTAACACTCTGCCATTCACATCCCGTAACTAACACTCTGCCAGTGACATCCAGTAACTAACATTCTGCCATTCACCACCGTAACTAACACTCTGCCATTCACTACCCGTAACTAACACTCTGCCAGTCACATCCTGTAACTAACACTCTGCCATTCACCACCGTAACTAACACTCTGCCATTCAATACCCATAACTTACACTCTGCCATTAACATCCAGTAACAAAGACTCTGCCATTCACATCCAGTAACTAACACTCTAACATTGACATCCAGTAACTAACACTCTGCCATTCACATCCAGTAACTAACACTCTGCCATTCATAACCGTAACTAACACTCTGCCATTCACATCCAGTAACTAACACTCTGCCATTCACCACCGGTAACTAACATTCTGCCATTCAACACTGTAAATAACACTCTGCCATTCACCACCACTAACTGACACTCTGACATTCACATCCAGTAACTAATACTCTGCCATTCGCCACCGTAACTAACAATCTGCCATTCACCACCGTAACTAACACTCTGCCAGTCACCACCGTAACTAACACTCTGCCATTCACATCCAGTAACTGACACTCTGCCATTCACCACCAGTAACTGACACTCTGCCATTCACCACCAGTAACTGACACTCTGCCATTCACCACCAGTAACTGACACTCTGCCATTCACCACCAGTAACTGACACTCTGCCATTCACATCCAGTAACTAACACTCTGCCATTCACATCCAGTAACTAACTCTCTGCCATTCACCACCGTAACTAACACTCTGACATTCACATCCAGTAACTAACAATCTGCCATTCACATCCAGTAACTAACAATCTGCCATGCACATCCAGTAACTAACACTCTGCAATTCACATCCCGTAACTAACACTCTGCAATTCACATCCCGTAACTAACACTCTGCCATTCACATCCCGTAACTAACACTCTGCAATTCACTACCTAACCAACACTCAGCCATTCAACATCCAATAACTAACGATCTGCCATTCACATCCAGGAACTAACACTCTGCCATTCACATCCTGTAACTAATGCTCTGACATTCACCACGCGTAATTAACACTCTGCCATTCACCACCCGTAATTAACACTCGGCCATTTACCACCCATAACTAACAGCCTGCCATTCACATCCAGTAACTAACACTCTGCCATTCACATCCCGTAACTAACACTCTGCCATTCACATCCAGTAACTAACACTCTGCAATTCACATCCCGTAACTAACACTCTGCCATTCACATCCAGTAACTAACACTCTGCCATTCACCACTGTAACTAACACTCTGCCATTCACTACCTAACCAACACTCAGCCATTCAACATCCAATAACTAACGATCTGCCATTCACATCCAGGAACTAACACTCTGCCATTCACATCCTGTAACTAATGCTCTGACATTCACCACCCGTAATTAACACTCTGCCATTCACCACCCGTAATTAACACTCTGCCATTCACCACCCGTAATTAACACTCGGCCATTTACCACCCATAACTAACAGCCTGCCATTCACATCCAGTAACTAACACTCTGCCATTCACATCCCGTAACTAACACTCTGCCATTCACATCCAGTAACTAACACTCTGCCATTCACCACCGTAACTAACACTCTGCCATTCACATCCAGTAACTAACACTCTGCCATTCACCACCCGTAACTAACATTCTGCCATTCAACACTGTAAATAACACTCTGCCATTCACCACCACTAACTGACACTCTGACATTCACATCCCGTAACTAACACTCTGCAATTCACATTCAGTAACTGACACTCTGCCATTCACATCCAGTAAATAACACTCTGCCATTCACCACCGTAACTAACATTCTGCCATTCACATCCAGTAACTAACACTCTGCCATTCACATCCAGTAACTAACACTCTGCCATTCACATCCAGTAACTAACACTCTGCCATTCACATCCAGTAACTAACACTCTGCCATGCACCACCAGAAAATGACACTCTGCCATTCACATCCCGTAACTAACACTCTTCCATTCACCACCAGAAAATAACACCCTGACATTCACATCTAGTAACTAACACTCTGCCATTCACATCCAGTAACTAACTCTCTGCCATTCACCACCGTAACTAACACTCTGACATTCACATCCAGTAACTAACAATCTGCCATTCACATCCAGTAACTAACAATCTGCCATGCAAATCCAGTAACTAACACTCTGCAATTCACATCCCGTAACTAACACTCTGCAATTCACATCCCGTAACAAACACTCTGCCATTCACATCCCGTAACTAACACTCTGCCATTCACCACTGTAACTAACACTCTGCAATTCACTACCTAACCAACACTCAGCCATTCAACATCCAATAACTAACGATCTGCCATTCACATCCAGGAACTAACAATCTGCCATTCACATCCTGTAACTAATGCTCTGACATTCACCACCCGTAATTAACACTCTGCCATTCACCACCCGTAATTAACACTCGGCCATTTACCACCCATAACTAACAGCCTGCCATTCACATCCAGTAACTAACACTCTGCCATTCACATCCAGTAACTGACACTCTGCCATTCACATCCAGTAAATAACACTCTGCCATTCACATCCAGTAACTTACACTCTGCCATTCACCACCGTAACTAACACTCTGCCATTCACTACCCATAACTAACACTCTGCCAATCACTACCCGTAACTAACACTCTGCCATACACTACCCGTAACTAACACTCTGCCATTCACCACCCGTAACTAACACTCTGCCATTCACATCCAGTAACTAATACTCTGCCATTCACTTCCAGTAACTAACACTCTGCCATTCACCACCAGAAAATGACACTCTGCCATTCACATCCAGTAACTAACACTCTGCCATTCACATCCAGTAACTAACACTCTGCCATGCACCACCAGAAAATGACACTCTGCCATTCACATCCCGTAACTAACACTCTTCCATTCACCACCAGAAATAACACCCTGACATTCACATCTAGTAACTAACACTCTGCCATTCACATCCAGTAACTAACTCTCTGCCATTCACCACCGTAACTAACACTCTGCCATTCACATCCAGTAACTAACAATCTGCCATTCACATCCAGTAACTAACACTCTGCCATGCACATCCAGTAACTAACACTCTGCAATTCACATCCCGTAACTAACACTCTGCAATTCACATCCCGTAACTAACACTCTGCCATTCACATCCAGTAACTAACACTCTGCCATTCACCACTGTAACTAACACTCTGCCATTCACTACCTAACCAACACTCAGCCATTCAACATCCAATAACTAACGATCTGCCATTCACATCCAGGAACTAACACTCTGCCATTCACATCCTGTAACTAA